>NC_090403.1:25027360-25029860 GCF_036365525.1 Heterodontus francisci | reverse complement strand
GAGCGAGAGAGACCACAGAGCGAGAGAGACCACAGAGCGAGAGAGACCACAGAGCGAGAGAGACCACAGAGCGAGAGAGAGACCACAGAGCGAGAGAGACCACAGAGCGAGAGAGACCACAGAGCGAGAGACCACAGAGCGAGAGACCACAGAGCGAGAGAGACCACAGAGCGAGAGAGACCACAGAGCGAGAGAGACCACAGAGCGAGAGAGACCACAGAGCGAGAGAGACCACAGAGCGAGAGAGACCACAGAGCGAGAGAGACCACAGAGCGAGAGAGACCACAGAGCGAGAGAGACCACAGAGCGAGAGAGACCACAGAGCGAGAGAGACCAGAGCGAGAGACCACAGAGCGAGAGAGACCACAGAGCGAGAGAGACCACAGAGCGAGAGAGACCACAGAGCGAGAGAGACCACAGAGCGAGAGAGACCACAGAGCGAGAGAGACCACAGAGCGAGAGAGACCACAGAGCGAGAGAGACCACAGAGCGAGAGAGACCACAGAGCGAGAGAGACCACAGAGCGAGAGAGACCACAGAGCGAGAGAGACCACAGAGCGAGAGAGACCACAGAGCGAGAGAGACCACAGAGCGAGAGAGACCACAGAGCGAGAGAGACCACAGAGCGAGAGAGACCACAGAGCGAGAGAGACCACAGAGCGAGAGAGACCACAGAGCGAGAGAGACCACAGAGCGAGAGAGACACAGAGCGAGAGAGACCACAGAGCGAGAGAGACCACAGAGCGAGAGAGACCACAGAGCGAGAGAGACCACAGAGCGAGAGAGACCACAGAGCGAGAGAGACCACAGAGCGAGAGAGAGACCACAGAGCGAGAGAGACCACAGAGCGAGAGAGACCACAGAGCGAGAGAGACCACAGAGCGAGAGAGACCACAGAGCGAGAGAGACCACAGAGCGAGAGAGACCACAGAGCGAGAGAGACCACAGAGCGAGAGAGACCACAGAGCGAGAGAGACCACAGAGCGAGAGAGACCACAGAGCGAGAGACCACAGAGCGAGAGAGACCACAGAGCGAGAGAGACCACAGAGCGAGAGAGACCACAGAGCGAGAGAGACCACAGAGCGAAGAGAGACCACAGAGCGAGAGAGACCACAGAGCGAGAGAGACCACAGAGCGAGAGAGACCACAGAGCGAGAGAGACCACAGAGCGAGAGAGAGACCACAGAGCGAGAGAGACCACAGAGCGAGAGAGACCACAGCGAGAGAGACCACAGAGAGCGAGAGACCACAGAGCGAGAGAGACCACAGAGCGAGAGAGACCACAGAGCGAGAGAGACCACAGAGCGAGAGAGACCACAGAGCGAGAGAGACCACAGAGCGAGAGAGGACCACAGAGCGAGAGAGACCACAGAGCGAGAGAGACCACAGAGCGAGAGAGACCACAGAGCGAGAGAGACCACAGAGCGAGAGAGACCACAGAGCGAGAGAGACCACAGAGCGAGAGAGACCACAGAGCGAGAGAGACCACAGAGCGAGAGAGACCACAGAGCGCGAGAGAGACCACAGAGCGCGAGAGACCACAGAGCGAGAGAGACCACAGAGCGCGAGAGACCACAGAGCGAGAGAGACCACAGAGCGAGAGAGACCACAGAGCGAGAGAGACCACAGAGCGAGAGAGACCACAGAGCGAGAGGAGACCACAGAGCGAGAGAGACCACAGAGCGAGAGAGACCACAGAGCGAGAGAGACCACAGAGCGAGAGAGACCACAGAGCGAGGAGACAGAGCGAGAGAGACAGAGCGAGAGAGACCACAGAGCGAGAGAGACCACAGAGCGAGAGAGACCACAGAGCGAGAGAGACCACAGAGCGAGAGAGACCACAGAGCGAGAGAGACCACAGAGCGAGAGAGACCACAGAGCGAGAGAGACCACAGAGCGAGAGAGACCACAGAGCGAGAGAGACCACAGAGCGAGAGAGAGACCACAGAGCGAGAGAGACCACAGAGCGAGAGAGACCACAGAGCGAGAGAGACCACAGAGCGAGAGAGACCACAGAGCGAGAGAGACCACAGAGCGAGAGAGACCACAGAGCGAGAGAGACCACAGAGCGAGAGAGACCACAGAGCGAGAGAGACCACAGAGCGAGAGAGGCGCAGTGCGAGAGAGGCGCAGAGCGAGAGAGGCGCAGTGCGAGAGAGGCGCAGTGCGAGAGAGGCGCAGTGCGAGAGAGGCGCAGAGCGAGAGAGGCGCAAGCGAGAGAGAGACACACACACGCACAGACAGAGCGAGAGGGGCGCACAGACAGAGCGAGAGGGGCGCACAGACAGAGCGAGAGGGGCGCACAGACAGAGCGAGAGACAGACAGACAGAGAGAGAGAGAGAGAGACAGAGAGAGAGAGACAGACAGACAGAGAGAGACAGACAGACAGACAGACAGACAGACAGACAGACAGACAGACAGACAGACAGACAGACAGACAGACAGACAGAGAGAGAGACAGACAGAGAGAGAGACAGACAGAGAGAGAGACACAGAGA